>NW_027189421.1:185000-187500 GCF_040958095.1 Procambarus clarkii | reverse complement strand
CTGTCTGTCTGTCTGTCTGTCTGTCTCTGTCGTCTGTCTATCTATCTGTCTATCTATCTGTATCTGTCTATCTATCTGTATCTATCTATCTATATATCTATCTATCTATCTATCTGTCTATCTGTCTGTCTATCTATCTATCTGTCTATCTATCTATCTATCTATCATCTGTCTATCTGTCTATCTATCTATCTATCTATCTATCTGTCTATCTATGTCTATCTGTATCTATCTATCTATCTGTTTATCTGTCTATCTATCTGTCTATCTATCTGTCTGTCTGTCTATCTGTCTATCTATCTGTCT
Organism: Procambarus clarkii; assembly: GCF_040958095.1. NCBI lineage: Eukaryota > Metazoa > Arthropoda > Malacostraca > Decapoda > Cambaridae > Procambarus > Procambarus clarkii. The sequence goes on along the minus strand of NW_027189421.1, from coordinate 187,194 downwards.
ATCTATCTGTCTGTCTATCTGTCTATCTGTCTATCTATCTGTCTATCTATCTGTCTATCTATTTGTCTATCTATCTGTCTATCTATCTGTCTATCTGTCTATCTATCTGTCTATCTGTCTATCTATCTGTCTATCTATCTATCTATCTGTCTATCTATCTGTCTGTCTGTCTATCTGTCTATCTATCTGTCTATCTATCTGTCTATCTATCTGTCTATCTGTCTATCTATTTATCTGTCTATCTATCTGTCTATCTGTCTATCTATCTGTCTATCTATCTGTCTATCTATCTGTCTATCTATTTGTCTATCTATCTGTCTATCTATCTGTCTATCTGTCTATCTATCTATCTATCTGTCTATCTATCTGTCTATCTGTCTATCTATGTCTATCTGTCTATCTATCTATCTATCTGTTTATCTGTCTATCTATCTGTCTATCTATTTGTCTATCTATCTGTCTATCTATCTGTCTATCTATCTATCTATCTATCTGTCTATCTATCTGTCTATCTGTCTATCTATCTGTCTATCTGTCTATCTATCTGTCTATCTATCTGTCTATCTATCTGTCTATCTATCTGTCTATCTATCTGTCTGTATGTCTATCTGTCTATCTATCTGTCTATCTATCTGTCTATCTGTCTATCTATCTGTCTATCTATTTATCTGTCTATCTATCTGTCTATCTATCTGTCTATCTATCTGTCTATCTATCTGTCTATCTATCTGTCTATCTATTTGTCTATCTATCTGTCTATCTATCTGTCTATCTGTCTATCTATCTGTCTATCTATCTGTCTATCTGTCTATCTATCTGTCTATCTATCTGTCTATCTATCTGTCTATCTATTTGTCTATCTATCTGTCTATCTATCTGTCTATCTGTCTATCTATCTATCTATCTATCTATCTATCTATCTGTCTATCTATCTATCTATCTATCTATCTATCTATCTATCTATCTCTCTCTCTCTCTCTCTCTCTCTCTCTCTCTCTCTCTCTCTCTCTCTCTCTCTCTCTCTCTCTCTCTATCCAATTCAAATTTCTTGAGCCCAAACGTTCGTTAGACACGAATTTCTTGACCCCAGACACGAATTTCTTGATCCCAGACACGAATTTCTTGACCCCAGACACGAATTTCTTGACCCCCAGACACGAATTTCTTGACCCCAGACACGAATTTCGTGACCCCAGACACGAATTTCTTGACCCCAGACACGAATTTCGTGACCCAGACACGAATTTTTTTATCCCAGACACGAATTTTTTTATCCCAGACACGAATTTCGTGACAACAGACACGAATTTCGTAACAACGGACACGAATTTCGTGACAATAGACACGAATTTCGTGACCCCAGACACGAATTTCTTGACCCCAGACACGAATTTCGTGACCCAGACACGAATTTCGTGACAACAGACACGAATTTCCTGACACCAGACACGAATTTCGTGACCCAGACACGAATTTCCTGACCCCAGACACGAATTTCTTGACCCCAACAGTTCGTGAGACCAAATTTCGTGACCCCAAACGTTCGTTAGACACGAATTTCGTGACCCCAGACACGAATTTCGTGACCAAGACACGAATTTCTTGACTCCAGACACGAATTTCGTGACCCCAGACACGAATTTCTTGACCCCAGACACGAATTTCGTGACCCAGACACTAATTTCTTGATCCCAGACACGAATTTCTTGACCCCAGACACGAATTTCGTGACAACAGACACGAATTTCGTGACAACAGACACGAATTTCTTGACCCCAGACACAAATTTCTTGACCCCAGACACGAATTTCGCGACAACAGACACGAATTTCCTGACCCCCAGACACGAATTTCCTGACCCCAGACACGAATTTCTTGACCCCAACAGTTCGTGAGACCAAATTTCGTGACCCCAAACGTTCGTTAGACACGAATTTCGTGACCCCAGACACGAATTTCGTGACCAAGACACGAATTTCTTGACTCCAGACACGAATTTCGTGATCCCAGACACGAATTTCGTGACAACAGACACCAATTTCGTGACCCCAGACACGAATTTCGTGACCCAACGTTCGTGACACCAAATTTCGTGACCCCAAACGTTGGTGAGAAGGGAAATTGGTGAGAGTATTAAGCTGGTGCAAAGTGTAGTAGTTAGTTTGGGCGAGAGAGAGAGTGAGGAAGGTGGTGG
>NW_027189421.1:175000-177500 GCF_040958095.1 Procambarus clarkii | reverse complement strand
GCAGTTACCACACATTTATGCCTCTGCTACCCACCATTCTCGCTCTTATTACGCTCCCCACACCTGCTCAACGTAAGGTGCACGTGTGTAGGTAGGTGTGTGTCACACATGGAGAAGGTAAAGAGGCAACTGTTGAAGTAGGAGCAACGAGATAACGAGTCAGGAGAGAGAGATTGAGGGTCCATCTAGTCAGCCACAATGTGGGAAGACTCACCAACAGAAAACGAGAATATTCAAACCCCACACTCCACCACCCGACATTTTTCGCCACCCTTTACCACACACATTTCTCCCAGCCCCGCCCGCCTTCCCCACAAACACGCCCACCAGCAAATACACAATCAAAAACCCCACCCACTCCCACCCACCAACCCCCGCCCACTCTCTACACTACGCCCAACCACTACATAACTACCCACACATTGTGCATAAGGCCTGGGTCCCCTCTGGTATATAAAGCCAACAACTCCAACTATATAACCTATCTCCACAAATTAAACTCAAATTAATGCACCCAGCGACACCCCACCATACTACGCCGCCAGCCATGCCTCCTCCTCCATCCCACAACAGTTACCTCAGTCACTCCTCTCTTTCTTTACACCACTACATACACCAAGGATTGGGCTACATACATCTCCAAATGTATATTAGTCAGCTAAGGCAGGAACACCTTCCTCACGCCCCCCCCCTCCCTCCCTCCCTCCCTCCTCCTTCTGCTCCAACTGTCACACATTTTCAAAATGATTTCTCTCTTTGTTTAATATTATATTGCTTAATATATATTAAATAATAACCTCCCTCTGTCTGTCTGTCTGTCTGTCTGTCTGTCTGTCTGTCTGTCTGTCTGTCTGTCTGTCTGTCTGTCTGTCTGTCTATCTATCTGTATCTGTCTATCTATCTGTATCTATCTATCTATATATATGTCTATCTATCTATCTGTCTATCTGTCTGTCTATCTATCTATCTGTCTATCTATCTATCTATCTGTCTATCTGTCTATCTATCTATCTATCTATCTATCTGTCTATCTATGTCTATCTGTATCTATCTATCTATCTGTTTATCTGTCTATCTATCTGTCTATCTATCTGTCTGTCTGTCTATCTGTCTATCTATCTGTCTATCTATCTGTCTGTCTATCTGTCTATCTGTCTATCTATCTGTCTATCTATCTGTCTATCTATTTGTCTATCTATCTGTCTATCTATCTGTCTATCTGTCTATCTATCTATCTGTCTATCTATCTGTCTATCTATCTATCTATCTGTCTATCTATCTGTCTGTCTGTCTATCTGTCTATCTATCTGTCTATCTATCTGTCTATCTATCTGTCTATCTGTCTATCTATTTATCTGTCTATCTATCTGTCTATCTGTCTATCTATCTGTCTATCTATCTGTCTATCTATCTGTCTATCTATTTGTCTATCTATCTGTCTATCTATCTGTCTATCTGTCTATCTATCTATCTATCTATCTGTCTATCTATCTGTCTATCTGTCTATCTATGTCTATCTGTCTATCTATCTATCTATCTGTTTATCTGTCTATCTATCTGTCTATCTATTTGTCTATCTATCTGTCTATCTATCTGTCTATCTATCTATCTATCTATCTGTCTATCTATCTGTCTATCTGTATCTATCTGTCTATCTGTCTATCTATCTGTCTATCTGTCTATCTATCTGTCTATCTATCTGTCTATCTATCTGTCTATCTATCTGTCTGTATGTCTATCTGTCTATCTATCTGTCTATCTATCTGTCTATCTGTCTATCTATCTGTCTATCTATTTATCTGTCTATCTATCTGTCTATCTATCTGTCTATCTATCTGTCTATCTATCTGTCTATCTATCTGTCTATCTATTTGTCTATCTATCTGTCTATCTATCTGTCTATCTGTCTATCTATCTGTCTATCTATCTGTCTATCTGTCTATCTATCTGTCTATCTATCTGTCTATCTATCTGTCTATCTATTTGTCTATCTATCTGTCTATCTATCTGTCTATCTGTCTATCTATCTATCTATCTATCTATCTATCTATCTATCTGTCTATCTATCTATCTATCTATCTATCTATCTATCTATCTATCTATCTCTCTCTCTCTCTCTCTCTCTCTCTCTCTCTCTCCTCTCTCTCTCTCTCTCTCTCTCTCTCTCTCTATCCAATTCAAATTTCTTGAGCCCAAACGTTCGTTAGACACGAATTTCTTGACCCCAGACACGAATTTCTTGATCCCAGACACGAATTTCTTGACCCCAGACACGAATTTCTTGACCCCCAGACACGAATTTCTTGACCCCAGACACGAATTTCGTGACCCCAGACACGAATTTCTTGACCCCAGACACGAATTTCGTGACCCAGACACGAATTTTTTTATCCCAGACACGAATTTTTTTATCCCAGACACGAATTTCGTGACAACAGACACGAATTTCGTAACAACGGACACGAATTTCGTGACAATAGACACGAATTTCGTGACCCCA
>NW_027189421.1:165000-167500 GCF_040958095.1 Procambarus clarkii | reverse complement strand
TTCGTTAGACACGAATTTCGTGCCCCAGACACGAATTTCGTGACCAAGACACGAATTTCTTGACTCCAGACACGAATTTCGTGACCCCAGACACGAATTTCTTGACCCCAGACACGAATTTCGTGACCCAGACACTAATTTCTTGATCCCAGACACGAATTTCTTGACCCCAGACACGAATTTCGTGACAACAGACACGAATTTCGTGACAACAGACACGAATTTCTTGACCCCAGACACAAATTTCTTGACCCCAGACACGAATTTCGCGACAACAGACACGAATTTCCTGACCCCCAGACACGAATTTCCTGACCCCAGACACGAATTTCTTGACCCCAACAGTTCGTGAGACCAAATTTCGTGACCCCAAACGTTCGTTAGACACGAATTTCGTGACCCCAGACACGAATTTCGTGACCAAGACACGAATTTCTTGACTCCAGACACGAATTTCGTGACCCAGACACGAATTTCGTGACAACAGACAACCATTTCGTGACCCCCCAGACACGAATTTCGTGGACCCAACGTTCGTGACACCAAATTTCGTGACCCCAAACGTTGGTGAGCAGGGAAATTGGTGAGAGTATTAAGGCTGCGTGCAAAGTGTAGTAGTTCGTTTGGGCGAGAGAGAGAGTGAGGAAGGTGGTGGTGGGTGGGTGGGTGCGGGGCAGTCAGCTGATGATGTTGTTGCCACGTTGCTGGCCAGTGGCAGGTGTTGCGGGTATTGGCAGGTGTTTTTATGGCCCACAGTGTGTCAGTGAAAAGTGTCCACAGTGACACAGTGTTGTTGCCTGGAGTGTCACTGAGGGTTAATAAAGGGTTGGGAGTGGACATTGGACGAAGATGACCCGTCCACTGTGGCACCACCGCACACACACACACACACACACAACAGTGTTGAGGTGAGCGCGCCTGGCTACCTCCCTCCCTCTGCCCCTCAGCCGCCTGCAGTTACACACATTTATGCCTCTCTACCCACCATTCCTCGCTCTTATTACGCTCCCCACACCTGCTCAACGTAAGGTGCACGTGTGTAGGTAGGTGTGTGTCACACATGGAGAAGGTAAAGAGGCACTGTTTGAAGTAGGAGCAACGAGATAACGAGTCAGGAGAGAGAGATTGAGGGTCCATCTAGTCAGCCACAATGTGGGAAGACTACACCAACAGAAAACGAGAATATTCAAACCCCCCCACACTCCACCACCCGACATTTTTCGCCACCTTTACCCACACATTTCTCCCAGCCCCGCCCGCCTTCCCCACAAACACGCCCCACCAACAAATACACAATCAAAAACCCCACCCACTCCCACCCACCAACCCCCGCCCACTCTCTACACTACGCCCAACCACACATAACAACCCACACATTGTGCATAAGGCCTGGGTCCCCTCTGGTATATAAAGCCAACAACTCCAACTATATAACCCTATCTCCACAAATTAAACTCGAATTAATTACACCCAGCGACACCCGACAACCCTCCCTCCCCCCCCCACTCCCACCATACTACGCCGCCCAGCCAAGCCTCCTCCTCCTCCTCCATCCCACAACAGTTACCTCACTCACTCACTCACTCACTCCACTCTTTCTTTACACCACTACATACACCAAGGATTGGGCTACACACATCTCCAAATGTATATTAGTCAGCTAAGGCAGGACACCTTCCTCACGCCCCACCCTCCCCCTCACCTCCCTCCCCCCCCCTCCCTTCTGCTCCAACTGTCACACATTTTCAAATGATTCTCTCTTTGTTTAATATTATATTGCTTAATATATATTAAATAATAACCTCCCTCTGTCTGTCTGTCTGTCTGTCTGTCTGTCTGTCTGTCTGTCTGTCTGTCTGTCTGTCTGTCTGTCTGTCTGTCTGGTCTGTCTGTCTGTCTATCTATCGTATCTATCTATCTATCTGTATCTATCTATCTATCTATAGTCTATCTATCTATCTGTCTATCTGTCTGTCTATCTATCTATCTGTCTATCTATCTATCTATCTGTCTATCTGTCTATCTATCTATCTATCTATCTATCTGTCTATCTATGTCTATCTGTATCTATCTATCTATCTGTTTATCTGTCTATCTATCTGTCTATCTATCTGTCTGTCTGTCTATCTGTCTATCTATCTGTCTATCTATCTGTCTGTCTATCTGTCTATCTGTCTATCTATCTGTCTATCTATCTGTCTATCTATTTGTCTATCTATCTGTCTATCTATCTGTCTATCTGTCTATCTATCTGTCTATCTGTCTATCTATCTGTCTATCTATCTATCTATCTGTCTATCTATCTGTCTGTCTGTCTATCTGTCTATCTATCTGTCTATCTATCTGTCTATCTATCTGTCTATCTGTCTATCTATTTATCTGTCTATCTATCTGTCTATCTGTCTATCTATCTGTCTATCTATCTGTCTATCTATCTGTCTATCTATTTGTCTATCTATCTGTCTATCTATCTGTCTATCTGTCTATCTATCTATCTATC
>NW_027189421.1:137500-145000 GCF_040958095.1 Procambarus clarkii | reverse complement strand
TCAGTGAAAAGTGTCACAGTGACACAGTGTTGTTGCCTGGAGTGTCACTGAGGGTTAATAAAGGGTTGGGAGTGGACATGGACGAAGATGAGCCGTCCACTGTGGCACCACCGCACACACACACACAACAGTTGAGGTGAGCGCGCCTGGCTACCTCCCTCCCTCTGCCCCTCAGCCGCCTGCAGTTACACACATTTATGCCTCTCTACCCACCATTCTCGCTCTTATTACGCTCCCCACACCGGCTCAACGTAAGGTGCACGTGTGTAGGTAGGTGTGTGTCACACATGGAGAAGGTAAAGAGGCACTGTTGAAGTAGGAGCAACGAGATAACGAGTCAGGAGAGAGAGATTGAGGGTCCATCTAGTCAGCCACAATGTGGGAAGACACACCAACAGAAAACGAGAATATTCAAACCCCACACTCCACCACCCGACATTTTTCGCCACCTTTACCCACACATTTCTCCCAGCCCCGCCCGCCTTCCCCACAAACACGCCCACCAGCAAATACACAATCAAAAACCCCACCCACTCCCACCCACCAACCCCCGCCCACTCTCTACACTACGCCCAACCACTACATAACTACCCACACATTGTGCATAAGGCCTGGGTCCCCTCTGGTATATAAAGCCAACAACTCCAACTATATAACCTATCTCCACAAATTAAACTCAAATTAATGCACCCAGCGACACCCCACCATACTACGCCGCCAGCCATGCCTCCTCCTCCATCCCACAACAGTTACCTCAGTCACTCCTCTCTTTCTTTACACCACTACATACACCAAGGATTGGGCTACATACATCTCCAAATGTATATAGTCAGCTAAGGCAGGACACCTTCCTCACGCCCCCCCCCCTCCCTCCCTCCCTCCCTCCCTTCTGCTCCAACTGTCACACATTTTCAAAATGATTTCTCTCTTTGTTTAATATTATATTGCTTAATATATATTAAATAATAACCTCCCTCTGTCTGTCTGTCTGTCTGTCTGTCTGTCTGTCTGTCTGTCTGTCTGTCTGTCTGTCTGTCTGTCTGTCTGTCTATCTATCTGTATCTGTCTATCTATCTGTATCTATCTATCTATATATGTCTATCTATCTATCTGTCTATCTGTCTGTCTATCTATCTATCTGTCTATCTATCTATCTATCTGTCTATCTGTCTATCTATCTATCTATCTATCTATCTGTCTATCTATGTCTATCTGTATCTATCTATCTATCTGTTTATCTGTCTATCTATCTGTCTATCTATCTGTCTGTCTGTCTATCTGTCTATCTATCTGTCTATCTATCTGTCTGTCTATCTGTCTATCTGTCTATCTATCTGTCTATCTATCTGTCTATCTATTTGTCTATCTATCTGTCTATCTATCTGTCTATCTGTCTATCTATCTGTCTATCTGTCTATCTATCTGTCTATCTATCTATCTATCTGTCTATCTATCTGTCTGTCTGTCTATCTGTCTATCTATCTGTCTATCTATCTGTCTATCTATCTGTCTATCTGTCTATCTATTTATCTGTCTATCTATCTGTCTATCTGTCTATCTATCTGTCTATCTATCTGTCTATCTATCTGTCTATCTATTTGTCTATCTATCTGTCTATCTATCTGTCTATCTGTCTATCTATCTATCTATCTGTCTATCTATCTGTCTATCTGTCTATCTATGTCTATCTGTCTATCTATCTATCTATCTATCTGTTTATCTGTCTATCTATCTGTCTATCTATTTGTCTATCTATCTGTCTATCTATCTGTCTATCTATCTATCTATCTATCTGTCTATCTATCTGTCTATCTGTCTATCTATCTGTCTATCTGTCTATCTATCTGTCTATCTGTCTATCTATCTGTCTATCTATCTGTCTATCTATCTGTCTATCTATCTGTCTGTATGTCTATCTGTCTATCTATCTGTCTATCTATCTGTCTATCTGTCTATCTATCTGTCTATCTATTTATCTGTCTATCTATCTGTCTATCTATCTGTCTATCTATCTGTCTATCTATCTGTCTATCTATCTGTCTATCTATTTGTCTATCTATCTGTCTATCTATCTGTCTATCTGTCTATCTATCTGTCTATCTATCTGTCTATCTGTCTATCTATCTGTCTATCTATCTGTCTATCTATCTGTCTATCTATTTGTCTATCTATCTGTCTATCTATCTGTCTATCTGTCTATCTATCTATCTATCTATCTATCTATCTATCTGTCTATCTATCTATCTATCTATCTATCTATCTCTCTATCTCTCTCTCTCTCTCTCTCTCTCTCTCTCTCTCTCTCTCTCTCTCTCTCTCTCTCTCTCTCTCTCTCTCTATCCAATTCAAATTTCTTGAGCCCAAACGTTCGTTAGACACGAATTTCTTGACCCCAGACACGAATTTCTTGATCCCAGACACGAATTTCTTGACCCCAGACACGAATTTCTTGACCCCCAGACACGAATTTCTTGACCCCAGACACGAATTTCGTGACCCCAGACACGAATTTCTTGACCCCAGACACGAATTTCGTGACCCAGACACGAATTTTTTTATCCCAGACACGAATTTTTTTATCCCAGACACGAATTTCGTGACAACAGACACGAATTTCGTAACAACGGACACGAATTTCGTGACAATAGACACGAATTTCGTGACCCCAGACACGAATTTCTTGACCCCAGACACGAATTTCGTGACCCAGACACGAATTTCGTGACCCAGACACGAATTTCGTGACAACAGACACGAATTTCCTGACCCAGACACGAATTTCGTGACCCAGACACGAATTTCCTGACCCCAGACACGAATTTCTTGACCCCAACAGTTCGTGAGACCAAATTTCGTGACCCCAAACGTTCGTTAGACACGAATTTCGTGACCCCAGACACGAATTTCGTGACCAAGACACGAATTTCTTGACTCCAGACACGAATTTCGTGACCCCAGACACGAATTTCTTGACCCCAGACACGAATTTCGTGACCCAGACACTAATTTCTTGATCCCAGACACGAATTTCTTGACCCCAGACACGAATTTCGTGACAACAGACACGAATTTCGTGACAACAGACACGAATTTCTTGACCCCAGACACAAATTTCTTGACCCCAGACACGAATTTCGCGACAACAGACACGAATTTCCTGACCCCCAGACACGAATTTCCTGACCCCAGACACGAATTTCTTGACCCCAACAGTTCGTGAGACCAAATTTCGTGACCCCAAACGTTCGTTAGACACGAATTTCGTGACCCCAGACACGAATTTCGTGACCAAGACACGAATTTCTTGACTCCAGACACGAATTTCGTGATCCCAGACACGAATTTCGTGACAACAGACACCAATTTCGTGACCCCAGACACGAATTTCGTGACCCAACGTTCGTGACACCAAATTTCGTGACCCCAAACGTTGGTGAGAAGGGAAATTGGTGAGAGTATTAAGCTGGTGCAAAGTGTAGTAGTTAGTTTGGGCGAGAGAGAGAGTGAGGAAGGTGGTGGTGGGTGGGGCAGTCAGCTGATGATGTTGTTGCCACGTTGCTGGCCAGTGGCAGGTGTTGCGGGTATTGGCAGGTGTTTTATGGCCACAGTGTGTCAGTGAAAAGTGTCGCAGTGACACAGTGTTGTTGCCTGGAGTGTCACTGAGGGTTAATAAAGGGTTGGGAGTGGACATGGACGAAGATGACCCGTCCACTGTGGCACCACCGCACACACACACACACACACAACAGTTGAGGTGAGCGCGCCTGGCTACCTCCCTCCCTCTGCCCCTCAGCCGCCTGCAGTTACACACATTTATGCCTCTCTACCCACCATTCACGCTCTTATTACGCTCCCCACACCTGCTCAACGTAAGGTGCAGTGTGTAGGTAGGTGTGTGTCACACATGGAGAAGGTAAAGAGGCACTGTTGAAGTAGGAGCAACGAGATAACGAGTCAGGAGAGAGAGATTGAGGGTCCATCTAGTCAGCCACAATGTGGGAAGACACACCAACAGAAAACGAGAATATTCAAACCCCACACTCCACCACCCGACATTTTTCGCCACCTTTACCCACACATTTCTCCCAGCCCCGCCCGCCTTCCCCACAAACACGCCCACCAGCAAATACACAATCAAAAACCCCACCCACTCCCACCCACCAACCCCCGCCCACTCTCTACACTACGCCCAACCACTACATAACTACCCACACATTGTGCATAAGGCCTGGGTCCCCTCTGGTATATAAAGCCAACAACTCCAACTATATAACCTATCTCCACAAATTAAACTCAAATTAATGCACCCAGCGACACCCCACCATACTACGCCGCCAGCCATGCCTCCTCCTCCATCCCACAACAGTTACCTCAGTCACTCCTCTCTTTCTTTACACCACTACATACACCAAGGATTGGGCTACATACATCTCCAAATGTATATTAGTCAGCTAAGGCAGGAACACCTTCCTCACGCCCCCCCCCCCTCCCTCCCTCCCTCCCTCCCTTCTGCTCCAACTGTCACACATTTTCAAAATGATTTCTCTCTTTGTTTAATATTATATTGCTTAATATATATTAAATAATAACCTCCCTCTGTCTGTCTGTCTGTCTGTCTGTCTGTCTGTCTGTCTGTCTGTCTGTCTGTCTGTCGTCTGTCTGTCTGTCTGTCTGTCTATCTATCTGTATCTGTCTATCTATCTGTATCTATCTATCTATATATATGTCTATCTATCTATCTGTCTATCTGTCTGTCTATCTATCTATCTGTCTATCTATCTATCTATCTGTCTATCTGTCTATCTATCTATCTATCTATCTATCTGTCTATCTATGTCTATCTGTATCTATCTATCTATCTGTTTATCTGTCTATCTATCTGTCTATCTATCTGTCTGTCTGTCTATCTGTCTATCTATCTGTCTATCTATCTGTCTGTCTATCTGTCTATCTGTCTATCTATCTGTCTATCTATCTGTCTATCTATTTGTCTATCTATCTGTCTATCTATCTGTCTATCTGTCTATCTATCTATCTGTCTATCTATCTGTCTATCTATCTATCTATCTGTCTATCTATCTGTCTGTCTGTCTATCTGTCTATCTATCTGTCTATCTATCTGTCTATCTATCTGTCTATCTGTCTATCTATTTATCTGTCTATCTATCTGTCTATCTGTCTATCTATCTGTCTATCTATCTGTCTATCTATCTGTCTATCTATTTGTCTATCTATCTGTCTATCTATCTGTCTATCTGTCTATCTATCTATCTATCTGTCTATCTATCTGTCTATCTGTCTATCTATGTCTATCTGTCTATCTATCTATCTATCTATCTGTTTATCTGTCTATCTATCTGTCTATCTATTTGTCTATCTATCTGTCTATCTATCTGTCTATCTATCTATCTATCTATCTGTCTATCTATCTGTCTATCTGTCTATCTATCTGTCTATCTGTCTATCTATCTGTCTATCTATCTGTCTATCTATCTGTCTATCTATCTGTCTATCTATCTGTCTGTATGTCTATCTGTCTATCTATCTGTCTATCTATCTGTCTATCTGTCTATCTATCTGTCTATCTATTTATCTCTATCTATCTGTCTATCTATCTGTCTATCTATCTGTCTATCTATCTGTCTATCTATCTGTCTATCTATTTGTCTATCTATCTGTCTATCTATCTGTCTATCTGTCTATCTATCTGTCTATCTATCTGTCTATCTGTCTATCTATCTGTCTATCTATCTGTCTATCTATCTGTCTATCTATTTGTCTATCTATCTGTCTATCTATCTGTCTATCTGTCTATCTATCTATCTATCTATCTATCTATCTATCTATCTATCTGTCTATCTATCTATCTATCTATCTATCTATCTATCTATCTATCTCTTCTCTCTCTCTCTCTCTCTCTCTCTCTCTCTCTCTCTCCTCTCTCTCTCTCTCTCTCTCTCTCTCATCCAATTCAAATTTCTTGAGCCCAAACGTTCGTTAGACACGAATTTCTTGACCCCAGACACGAATTTCTTGATCCCAGACACGAATTTCTTGACCCCAGACACGAATTTCTTGACCCCCAGACACGAATTTCTTGACCCCAGACACGAATTTCGTGACCCCAGACACGAATTTCTTGACCCCAGACACGAATTTCGTGACCCAGACACGAATTTTTTTATCCCAGACACGAATTTTTTTATCCCAGACACGAATTTCGTGACAACAGACACGAATTTCGTAACAACGGACACGAATTTCGTGACAATAGACACGAATTTCGTGACCCCAGACACGAATTTCTTGACCCCAGACACGAATTTCGTGACCCAGACACGAATTTCGTGACAGACACGAATTTCGTGACAACAGACACGAATTTCCTGACACCAGACACGAATTTCGTGACCCAGACACGAATTTCCTGACCCCAGACACGAATTTCTTGACCCCAACAGTTCGTGAGACCAAATTTCGTGACCCCAAACGTTCGTTAGACACGAATTTCGTGACCCCAGACACGAATTTCGTGACCAAGACACGAATTTCTTGACTCCAGACACGAATTTCGTGACCCCAGACACGAATTTCTTGACCCCAGACACGAATTTCGTGACCCAGACACTAATTTCTTGATCCCAGACACGAATTTCTTGACCCCAGACACGAATTTCGTGACAACAGACACGAATTTCGTGACAACAGACACGAATTTCTTGACCCCAGACACAAATTTCTTGACCCCAGACACGAATTTCGCGACAACAGACACGAATTTCCTGACCCCCAGACACGAATTTCCTGACCCCAGACACGAATTTCTTGACCCCAACAGTTCGTGAGACCAAATTTCGTGACCCCAAACGTTCGTTAGACACGAATTTCGTGACCCCAGACACGAATTTCGTGACCAAGACACGAATTTCTTGACTCCAGACACGAATTTCGTGATCCCAGACACGAATTTCGTGACAACAGACACCAATTTCGTGACCCCAGACACGAATTTCGTGACCCAACGTTCGTGACACCAAATTTCGTGACCCCAAACGTTGGTGAGAAGGGAAATTGGTGAGAGTATTAAGCTGGTGCAAAGTGTAGTAGTTAGTTTGGGCGAGAGAGAGAGTGAGGAAGGTGGTGGTGGGTGGGGCAGTCAGCTGATGATGTTGTTGCCACGTTGCTGGCCAGTGGCAGGTGTTGCGGGTATTGGCAGGTGTTTTATGGCCACAGTGTGTCAGTGAAAAGTGTCCACAGTGACACAGTGTTGTTGCCTGGAGTGTCACTGAGGGTTAATAAAGGGTTGGGAGTGGACATGGACGAAGATGCCGTCCACTGTGGCACCACCGCACACACACACACAACAGTTGAGGTGAGCGCGCCTGGCTACCTCCCTCCCTCTGCCCCTCAGCCGCCTGCAGTTACACACATTTATACCTCTCTACCCACCATTCACGCTCTTATTACGCTCCCCACACCTGCTCAACGTAAGGTGCACGT
>NW_027189421.1:127500-135000 GCF_040958095.1 Procambarus clarkii | reverse complement strand
GAATTTCCTGACCCAGACACGAATTTCGTGACCCAGACACGAATTTCCTGACCCCAGACACGAATTTCTTGACCCCAACAGTTCGTGAGACCAAATTTCGTGACCCCAAACGTTCGTTAGACACGAATTTCGTGACCCCAGACACGAATTTCGTGACCAAGACACGAATTTCTTGACTCCAGACACGAATTTCGTGACCCCAGACACGAATTTCTTGACCCCAGACACGAATTTCGTGACCCAGACACTAATTTCTTGATCCCAGACACGAATTTCTTGACCCCAGACACGAATTTCGTGACAACAGACACGAATTTCGTGACAACAGACACGAATTTCTTGACCCCAGACACAAATTTCTTGACCCCAGACACGAATTTCGCGACAACAGACACGAATTTCCTGACCCCCAGACACGAATTTCCTGACCCCAGACACGAATTTCTTGACCCCAACAGTTCGTGAGACCAAATTTCGTGACCCCAAACGTTCGTTAGACACGAATTTCGTGACCCCAGACACGAATTTCGTGACCAAGACACGAATTTCTTGACTCCAGACACGAATTTCGTGATCCCAGACACGAATTTCGTGACAACAGACACCAATTTCGTGACCCCAGACACGAATTTCGTGACCCAACGTTCGTGACACCAAATTTCGTGACCCCAAACGTTGGTGAGAAGGGAAATTGGTGAGAGTATTAAGCTGGTGCAAAGTGTAGTAGTTAGTTTGGGCGAGAGAGAGAGTGAGGAAGGTGGTGGTGGGTGGGGCAGTCAGCTGATGATGTTGTTGCCACGTTGCTGGCCAGTGGCAGGTGTTGCGGGTATTGGCAGGTGTTTTATGGCCACAGTGTGTCAGTGAAAAGTGTCACAGTGACACAGTGTTGTTGCCTGGAGTGTCACTGAGGGTTAATAAAGGGTTGGGAGTGGACATGGACGAAGATGACCGTCCACTGTGGCACCACCGCACACACACACAACAGTTGAGGTGAGCGCGCCTGGCTACCTCCCTCCCTCTGCCCCTCAGCCGCCTGCAGTTACACACATTTATACCTCTCTACCCACCATTCACGCTCTTATTACGCTCCCCACACCTGCTCAACGTAAGGTGCAGGTGTGTAGGTAGGTGTGTGTCACACATGGAGAAGGTAAAGAGGCACTGTTGAAGTAGGAGCAACGAGATAACGAGTCAGGAGAGAGAGATTGAGGGTCCATCTAGTCAGCCACAATGTGGGAAGACACACCAACAGAAAACGAGAATATTCAAACCCCACACTCCACCACCCGACATTTTTCGCCACCTTTACCCACACATTTCTCCCAGCCCCGCCCGCCTTCCCCACAAACACGCCCACCAGCAAATACACAATCAAAAACCCCACCCACTCCCACCCACCAACCCCCGCCCACTCTCTACACTACGCCCAACCACTACATAACTACCCACACATTGTGCATAAGGCCTGGGTCCCCTCTGGTATATAAAGCCAACAACTCCAACTATATAACCTATCTCCACAAATTAAACTCAAATTAATGCACCCAGCGACACCCCACCATACTACGCCGCCAGCCATGCCTCCTCCTCCATCCCACAACAGTTACCTCAGTCACTCCTCTCTTTCTTTACACCACTACATACACCAAGGATTGGGCTACATACATCTCCAAATGTATATTAGTCAGCTAAGGCAGGAACACCTTCCTCACGCCCCCCCCCCTCCCTCCCTCCCCCTCCCTTCTGCTCCAACTGTCACACATTTTCAAAATGATTTCTCTCTTTGTTTAATATTATATTGCTTAATATATATTAAATAATAACCTCCCTCTGTCTGTCTGTCTGTCTGTCTGTCTGTCTGTCTGTCTGTCTGTCTGTCTCGTCTGTCTGTCTGTCTGTCTATCTGTATCTGTCTATCTATCTGTATCTATCTATCTATATATGTCTATCTATCTATCTGTCTATCTGTCTGTCTATCTATCTATCTGTCTATCTATCTATCTATCTGTCTATCTGTCTATCTATCTATCTATCTATCTATCTGTCTATCTATGTCTATCTGTATCTATCTATCTATCTGTTTATCTGTCTATCTATCTGTCTATCTATCTGTCTGTCTGTCTATCTGTCTATCTATCTGTCTATCTATCTGTCTGTCTATCTGTCTATCTGTCTATCTATCTGTCTATCTATCTGTCTATCTATTTGTCTATCTATCTGTCTATCTATCTGTCTATCTGTCTATCTATCTGTCTATCTGTCTATCTATCTGTCTATCTATCTATCTATCTGTCTATCTATCTGTCTGTCTGTCTATCTGTCTATCTATCTGTCTATCTATCTGTCTATCTATCTGTCTATCTGTCTATCTATTTATCTGTCTATCTATCTGTCTATCTGTCTATCTATCTGTCTATCTATCTGTCTATCTATCTGTCTATCTATTTGTCTATCTATCTGTCTATCTATCTGTCTATCTGTCTATCTATCTATCTATCTGTCTATCTATCTGTCTATCTGTCTATCTATGTCTATCTGTCTATCTATCTATCTATCTATCTGTTTATCTGTCTATCTATCTGTCTATCTATTTGTCTATCTATCTGTCTATCTATCTGTCTATCTATCTATCTATCTATCTGTCTATCTATCTGTCTATCTGTCTATCTATCTGTCTATCTGTCTATCTATCTGTCTATCTGTCTATCTATCTGTCTATCTATCTGTCTATCTATCTGTCTATCTATCTGTCTGTATGTCTATCTGTCTATCTATCTGTCTATCTATCTGTCTATCTGTCTATCTATCTGTCTATCTATTTATCTGTCTATCTATCTGTCTATCTATCTGTCTATCTATCTGTCTATCTATCTGTCTATCTATCTGTCTATCTATTTGTCTATCTATCTGTCTATCTATCTGTCTATCTGTCTATCTATCTGTCTATCTATCTGTCTATCTGTCTATCTATCTGTCTATCTATCTGTCTATCTATCTGTCTATCTATTTGTCTATCTATCTGTCTATCTATCTGTCTATCTGTCTATCTATCTATCTATCTATCTATCTATCTATCTGTCTATCTATCTATCTATCTATCTATCTATCTATCTCTCTCTCTCTCTCTCTCTCTCTCTCTCTCTCTCTCTCTCTCTCTCTCTCTCTCTATCCAATTCAAATTTCTTGAGCCCAAACGTTCGTTAGACACGAATTTCTTGACCCCAGACACGAATTTCTTGATCCCAGACACGAATTTCTTGACCCCAGACACGAATTTCTTGACCCCCAGACACGAATTTCTTGACCCCAGACACGAATTTCGTGACCCCAGACACGAATTTCTTGACCCCAGACACGAATTTCGTGACCCAGACACGAATTTTTTTATCCCAGACACGAATTTTTTTATCCCAGACACGAATTTCGTGACAACAGACACGAATTTCGTAACAACGGACACGAATTTCGTGACAATAGACACGAATTTCGTGACCCCAGACACGAATTTCTTGACCCCAGACACGAATTTCGTGACCCAGACACGAATTTCGTGACAACAGACACGAATTTCTGACAACAGACACGAATTTCCTGACCCAGACACGAATTTCGTGACCCAGACACGAATTTCCTGACCCCAGACACGAATTTCTTGACCCCAACAGTTCGTGAGACCAAATTTCGTGACCCCAAACGTTCGTTAGACACGAATTTCGTGACCCCAGACACGAATTTCGTGACCAAGACACGAATTTCTTGACTCCAGACACGAATTTCGTGACCCCAGACACGAATTTCTTGACCCCAGACACGAATTTCGTGACCCAGACACTAATTTCTTGATCCCAGACACGAATTTCTTGACCCCAGACACGAATTTCGTGACAACAGACACGAATTTCGTGACAACAGACACGAATTTCTTGACCCCAGACACAAATTTCTTGACCCCAGACACGAATTTCGCGACAACAGACACGAATTTCCTGACCCCCAGACACGAATTTCCTGACCCCAGACACGAATTTCTTGACCCCAACAGTTCGTGAGACCAAATTTCGTGACCCCAAACGTTCGTTAGACACGAATTTCGTGACCCCAGACACGAATTTCGTGACCAAGACACGAATTTCTTGACTCCAGACACGAATTTCGTGATCCCAGACACGAATTTCGTGACAACAGACACCAATTTCGTGACCCCAGACACGAATTTCGTGACCCAACGTTCGTGACACCAAATTTCGTGACCCCAAACGTTGGTGAGAAGGGAAATTGGTGAGAGTATTAAGCTGGTGCAAAGTGTAGTAGTTAGTTTGGGCGAGAGAGAGAGTGAGGAAGGTGGTGGTGGGTGGGGCAGTCAGCTGATGATGTTGTTGCCACGTTGCTGGCCAGTGGCAGGTGTTGCGGGTATTGGCAGGTGTTTTATGGCCACAGTGTGTCAGTGAAAAGTGTCCACAGTGACACAGTGTTGTTGCCTGGAGTGTCACTGAGGGTTAATAAAGGGTTGGGAGTGGACATGGACGAAGATGACGTCCACTGTGGCACCACCGCACACACACACACACACACAACAGTTGAGGTGAGCGCGCCTGGCTACCTCCCTCCCTCTGCCCCTCAGCCGCCTGCAGTTACACACATTTATACCTCTCTACCCACCATTCACGCTCTTATTACGCTCCCCACACCTGCTCAACGTAAGGTGCACGTGTGTAGGTAGGTGTGTGTCACACATGGAGAAGGTAAAGAGGCACTGTTGAAGTAGGAGCAACGAGATAACGAGTCAGGAGAGAGAGATTGAGGGTCCATCTAGTCAGCCACAATGTGGGAAGACACACCAACAGAAAACGAGAATATTCAAACCCCACACTCCACCACCCGACATTTTTCGCCACCTTTACCCACACATTTCTCCCAGCCCCGCCCGCCTTCCCCACAAACACGCCCACCAGCAAATACACAATCAAAAACCCCACCCACTCCCACCCACCAACCCCGCCCACTCTCTACACTACGCCCAACCACTACATAACTACCCACACATTGTGCATAAGGCCTGGGTCCCCTCTGGTATATAAAGCCAACAACTCCAACTATATAACCTATCTCCACAAATTAAACTCAAATTAATGCACCCAGCGACACCCCACCATACTACGCCGCCAGCCATGCCTCCTCCTCCATCCCACAACAGTTACCTCAGTCACTCCTCTCTTTCTTTACACCACTACATACACCAAGGATTGGGCTACATACATCTCCAAATGTATATTAGTCAGCTAAGGCAGGAACACCTTCCTCACGCCCCCCCCCTCCCCTCCCTCCCTCCCTTCTGCTCCAACTGTCACACATTTTCAAAATGATTTCTCTCTTTGTTTAATATTATATTGCTTAATATATATTAAATAATAACCTCCCTCTGTCTGTCTGTCTGTCTGTCTGTCTGTCTGTCTGTCTGTCTGTCTGTCGTCTGTCTGTCTGTCTGTCTGTCTGTCTATCTATCTGTATCTGTCTATCTATCTGTATCTATCTATCTATATATATCTGTCTATCTATCTATCTGTCTATCTGTCTGTCTATCTATCTATCTGTCTATCTATCTATCTGTCTATCTGTCTATCTATCTATCTATCTATCTATCTGTCTATCTATGTCTATCTGTATCTATCTATCTATCTGTTTATCTGTCTATCTATCTGTCTATCTATCTGTCTGTCTGTCTATCTGTCTATCTATCTGTCTATCTATCTGTCTGTCTATCTGTCTATCTGTCTATCTATCTGTCTATCTATCTGTCTATCTATTTGTCTATCTATCTGTCTATCTATCTGTCTATCTGTCTATCTATCTGTCTATCTGTCTATCTATCTGTCTATCTATCTATCTATCTGTCTATCTATCTGTCTGTCTGTCTATCTGTCTATCTATCTGTCTATCTATCTGTCTATCTATCTGTCTATCTGTCTATCTATTTATCTGTCTATCTATCTGTCTATCTGTCTATCTATCTGTCTATCTATCTGTCTATATATTGTCTATCTATCTGTCTATCTATCTGTCTATCTGTCTATCTATCTATCTATCTATCTGTCTATCTATCTGTCTATCTGTCTATCTATGTCTATCTGTCTATCTATCTATCTATCTATCTGTTTATCTGTCTATCTATCTGTCTATCTATTTGTCTATCTATCTGTCTATCTATCTGTCTATCTATCTATCTATCTATCTGTCTATCTATCTGTCTATCTGTCTATCTATCTGTCTATCTGTCTATCTATCTGTCTATCTATCTGTCTATCTGTCTATCTATCTGTCTATCTATCTGTCTGTATGTCTATCTGTCTATCTATCTGTCTATCTATCTGTCTATCTGTCTATCTATCTGTCTATCTATTTATCTGTCTATCTATCTGTCTATCTATCTGTCTATCTATCTGTCTATCTATCTGTCTATCTATCTGTCTATCTATTTGTCTATCTATCTGTCTATCTATCTGTCTATCTGTCTATCTATCTGTCTATCTATCTGTCTATCTGTCTATCTATCTGTCTATCTATCTGTCTATCTATCTGTCTATCTATTTGTCTAT
Source organism: Procambarus clarkii (assembly GCF_040958095.1). Classification (NCBI taxonomy): domain Eukaryota; kingdom Metazoa; phylum Arthropoda; class Malacostraca; order Decapoda; family Cambaridae; genus Procambarus; species Procambarus clarkii. The sequence goes on along the minus strand of NW_027189421.1, from coordinate 128,407 downwards.
CTATCTGTCTATCTATCTGTCTATCTGTCTATCTATCTATCTATCTATCTATCTATCTATCTGTCTATCTATCTATCTATCTATCTATCTATCTATCTATCTCTCTCTCTCTCTCTCTCTCTCTCTCTCTCTCTCTCTCTCTCTCTCTCTCTCTCTCTCTCTATCCAATTCAAATTTCTTGAGCCCAAACGTTCGTTAGACACGAATTTCTTGACCCCAGACACGAATTTCTTGATCCCAGACACGAATTTCTTGACCCCAGACACGAATTTCTTGACCCCCAGACACGAATTTCTTGACCCCAGACACGAATTTCGTGACCCCAGACACGAATTTCTTGACCCCAGACACGAATTTCGTGACCCAGACACGAATTTTTTTATCCCAGACACGAATTTTTTTATCCCAGACACGAATTTCGTGACAACAGACACGAATTTCGTAACAACGGACACGAATTTCGTGACAATAGACACGAATTTCGTGACCCCAGACACGAATTTCTTGACCCCAGACACGAATTTCGTGACCCAGACACGAATTTCGTGACCAGACACGAATTTCGTGACAACAGACACGAATTTCCTGACACCAGACACGAATTTCGTGACCCAGACACGAATTTCCTGACCCCAGACACGAATTTCTTGACCCCAACAGTTCGTGAGACCAAATTTCGTGACCCCAAACGTTCGTTAGACACGAATTTCGTGACCCCAGACACGAATTTCGTGACCAAGACACGAATTTCTTGACTCCAGACACGAATTTCGTGACCCCAGACACGAATTTCTTGACCCCAGACACGAATTTCGTGACCCAGACACTAATTTCTTGATCCCAGACACGAATTTCTTGACCCCAGACACGAATTTCGTGACAACAGACACGAATTTCGTGACAACAG
>NW_027189421.1:112500-122500 GCF_040958095.1 Procambarus clarkii | reverse complement strand
CTCCAACTGTCACACATTTTCAAAATGATTTCTCTCTTTGTTTAATATTATATTGCTTAATATATATTAAATAATAACCTCCCTCTGTCTGTCTGTCTGTCTGTCTGTCTGTCTGTCTGTCTGTCTGTCCTGTCTGTCTGTCTGTCTGTCTGTCCTGTCTATCTATCTGTATCTGTCTATCTATCTGTATCTATCTATCTATATATATGTCTATCTATCTATCTGTCTATCTGTCTGTCTATCTATCTATCTGTCTATCTATCTATCTATCTGTCTATCTGTCTATCTATCTATCTATCTATCTATCTGTCTATCTATGTCTATCTGTATCTATCTATCTATCTGTTTATCTGTCTATCTATCTGTCTATCTATCTGTCTGTCTGTCTATCTGTCTATCTATCTGTCTATCTATCTGTCTGTCTATCTGTCTATCTGTCTATCTATCTGTCTATCTATCTGTCTATCTATTTGTCTATCTATCTGTCTATCTATCTGTCTATCTGTCTATCTATCTGTCTATCTGTCTATCTATCTGTCTATCTATCTATCTATCTGTCTATCTATCTGTCTGTCTGTCTATCTGTCTATCTATCTGTCTATCTATCTGTCTATCTATCTGTCTATCTGTCTATCTATTTATCTGTCTATCTATCTGTCTATCTGTCTATCTATCTGTCTATCTATCTGTCTATCTATCTGTCTATCTATTTGTCTATCTATCTGTCTATCTATCTGTCTATCTATCTATCTATCTATCTATCTATCTGTCTATCTATCTGTCTATCTGTCTATCTATGTCTATCTGTCTATCTATCTATCTATCTATCTGTTTATCTGTCTATCTGTCTATCTATTTGTCTATCTATCTGTCTATCTATCTGTCTATCTATCTATCTATCTATCTGTCTATCTATCTGTCTATCTGTCTATCTATCTGTCTATCTGTCTATCTATCTGTCTATCTGTCTATCTATCTGTCTATCTATCTGTCTATCTATCTGTCTATCTATCTGTCTGTATGTCTATCTGTCTATCTATCTGTCTATCTATCTGTCTATCTGTCTATCTATCTGTCTATCTATTTATCTGTCTATCTATCTTCTATCTATCTGTCTATCTATCTGTCTATCTATCTGTCTATCTATCTGTCTATCTATTTGTCTATCTATCTGTCTATCTATCTGTCTATCTGTCTATCTATCTGTCTATCTATCTGTCTATCTGTCTATCTATCTGTCTATCTATCTGTCTATCTATCTGTCTATCTATTTGTCTATCTATCTGTCTATCTATCTGTCTATCTGTCTATCTATCTATCTATCTATCTATCTATCTATCTGTCTATCTATCTATCTATCTATCTATCTATCTATCTATCTCTCTCTCTCTCTCTCTCTCTCTCCTCTCTCTCCTCTCTCTCTCTCTCTCTCTCTCTCTCTCTCTATCCAATTCAAATTTCTTGAGCCCAAACGTTCGTTAGACACGAATTTCTTGACCCCAGACACGAATTTCTTGATCCCAGACACGAATTTCTTGACCCCAGACACGAATTTCTTGACCCCCAGACACGAATTTCTTGACCCCAGACACGAATTTCGTGACCCCAGACACGAATTTCTTGACCCCAGACACGAATTTCGTGACCCAGACACGAATTTTTTTATCCCAGACACGAATTTTTTTATCCCAGACACGAATTTCGTGACAACAGACACGAATTTCGTAACAACGGACACGAATTTCGTGACAATAGACACGAATTTCGTGCCCCCAGACACGAATTTCTTGACCCCAGACACGAATTTCGTGACCCAGACACGAATTTCGTGACAACAGACACAATTTCGTGACAACAGACACGAATTTCCTGACCCCAGACACGAATTTCGTGACCCAGACACGAATTTCCTGACCCCAGACACGAATTTCTTGACCCCAACAGTTCGTGAGACCAAATTTCGTGACCCCAAACGTTCGTTAGACACGAATTTCGTGGCCCCAGACACGAATTTCGTGACCAAGACACGAATTTCTTGACTCCAGACACGAATTTCGTGACCCCAGACACGAATTTCTTGACCCCAGACACGAATTTCGTGACCCAGACACTAATTTCTTGATCCCAGACACGAATTTCTTGACCCCAGACACGAATTTCGTGACAACAGACACGAATTTCGTGACAACAGACACGAATTTCTTGACCCCAGACACAAATTTCTTGACCCCAGACACGAATTTCGCGACAACAGACACGAATTTCCTGACCCCCAGACACGAATTTCCTGACCCCAGACACGAATTTCTTGACCCCAACAGTTCGTGAGACCAAATTTCGTGACCCCAAACGTTCGTTAGACACGAATTTCGTGACCCCAGACACGAATTTCGTGACCAAGACACGAATTTCTTGACTCCAGACACGAATTTCGTGATCCCAGACACGAATTTCGTGACAACAGACACCAATTTCGTGACCCCAGACACGAATTTCGTGACCCAACGTTCGTGACACCAAATTTCGTGACCCCAAACGTTGGTGAGAAGGGAAATTGGTGAGAGTATTAAGCTGGTGCAAAGTGTAGTAGTTAGTTTGGGCGAGAGAGAGAGTGAGGAAGGTGGTGGTGGGTGGGGCAGTCAGCTGATGATGTTGTTGCCACGTTGCTGGCCAGTGGCAGGTGTTGCGGGTATTGGCAGGTGTTTTATGGCCACAGTGTGTCAGTGAAAAGTGTCCACAGTGACACAGTGTTGTTGCCTGGAGTGTCACTGAGGGTTAATAAAGGGTTGGGAGTGGACATGGACGAAGATGACCCGTCCACTGTGGCACCACCGCACACACACACACACACACCAACAGTTGAGGTGAGCGCGCCTGGCTACCTCCCTCCCTCTGCCCCTCAGCCGCCTGCAGTTACACACATTTATGCCTCTCTACCCACCATTCTCGCTCTTATTACGCTCCCCACACCGCTCAACGTAAGGTGCACGTGTGTAGGTAGGTGTGTGTCACACATGGAGAAGGTAAAGAGGCACTGTTGAAGTAGGAGCAACGAGATAACGAGTCAGGAGAGAGAGATTGAGGGTCCATCTAGTCAGCCACAATGTGGGAAGACACACCAACAGAAAACGAGAATATTCAAACCCCACACTCCACCACCCGACATTTTTCGCCACCTTTACCCACACATTTCTCCCAGCCCCGCCCGCCTTCCCCACAAACACGCCCACCAGCAAATACACAATCAAAACCCCACCCACTCCCACCCACCAACCCCCGCCCACTCTCTACACTACGCCCAACCACTACATAACTACCCACACATTGTGCATAAGGCCTGGGTCCCCTCTGGTATATAAAGCCAACAACTCCAACTATATAACCTATCTCCACAAATTAAACTCAAATTAATGCACCCAGCGACACCCCACCATACTACGCCCGCCAGCCATGCCTCCTCCTCCATCCCACAACAGTTACCTCAGTCACTCCTCTCTTTCTTTACACCACTACATACACCAAGGATTGGGCTACATACATCTCCAAATGTATATTAGTCAGCTAAGGCAGGAACACCTTCCTCACGCCCCCCCCCCCCTCCCTCCCCCCTCCCTCCCTCCCTTCTGCTCCAACTGTCACACATTTTCAAAATGATTTCTCTCTTTGTTTAATATTATATTGCTTAATATATATTAAATAATAACCTCCCTCTGTCTGTCTGTCTGTCTGTCTGTCTGTCTGTCTGTCTGTCTGTCTGTCTGTCTGTCTGTCTGTCTGTCTGTCTGTCTGTCTGTCTGTCTATCTATCTGTATCTGTCTATCTATCTGTATCTATCTATCTATATATATGTCTATCTATCTATCTGTCTATCTGTCTGTCTATCTATCTATCTGTCTATCTATCTATCTATCTGTCTATCTGTCTATCTATCTATCTATCTATCTATCTGTCTATCTATGTCTATCTGTATCTATCTATCTATCTGTTTATCTGTCTATCTATCTGTCTATCTATCTGTCTGTCTGTCTATCTGTCTATCTATCTGTCTATCTATCTGTCTGTCTATCTGTCTATCTGTCTATCTATCTGTCTATCTATCTGTCTATCTATTTGTCTATCTATCTGTCTATCTATCTGTCTATCTGTCTATCTATCTGTCTATCTGTCTATCTATCTGTCTATCTATCTATCTATCTGTCTATCTATCTGTCTGTCTGTCTATCTGTCTATCTATCTGTCTATCTATCTGTCTATCTATCTGTCTATCTGTCTATCTATTTATCTGTCTATCTATCTGTCTATCTGTCTATCTATCTGTCTATCTATCTGTCTATCTATCTGTCTATCTATTTGTCTATCTATCTGTCTATCTATCTGTCTATCTGTCTATCTATCTATCTATCTATCTGTCTATCTATCTGTCTATCTGTCTATCTATGTCTATCTGTCTATCTATCTATCTATCTATCTGTTTATCTGTCTATCTATCTGTCTATCTATTTGTCTATCTATCTGTCTATCTATCTGTCTATCTATCTATCTATCTATCTGTCTATCTATCTGTCTATCTGTCTATCTATCTGTCTATCTGTCTATCTATCTGTCTATCTGTCTATCTATCTGTCTATCTATCTGTCTATCTATCTGTCTATCTATCTGTCTGTATGTCTATCTGTCTATCTATCTGTCTATCTATCTGTCTATCTGTCTATCTATCTGTCTATCTATTTATCTGTCTATCTATCTGTCTATCTATCTGTCTATCTATCTGTCTATCTATCTGTCTATCTATCTGTCTATCTATTTGTCTATCTATCTGTCTATCTATCTGTCTATCTGTCTATCTATCTGTCTATCTATCTGTCTATCTGTCTATCTATCTGTCTATCTATCTGTCTATCTATCTGTCTATCTATTTGTCTATCTATCTGTCTATCTATCTGTCTATCTGTCTATCTATCTATCTATCTATCTATCTATCTATCTATCTATCTATCTATCTATCTACTATCTATCTATCTATCTATCTATCTATCTCTCTCTCTCTCTCTCTCTCTCTCTCTCTCTCTCTCTCTCTCTCTCTCTCTCTCTCTCTCTCTCTCTATCCAATTCAAATTTCTTGAGCCCAAACGTTCGTTAGACACGAAATTTCTTGACCCCAGACACAAATTTCTTGATCCCAGACACGATTTCTTGACCCCAGACACGAATTTCTTGACCCCCAGACACGAATTTCTTGACCCCAGACACGATTTCGTGACCCCAGACACGAATTTCTTGACCCCAGACACGAATTTCGTGACCCAGACACGAATTTTTTTATCCCAGACACGAATTTTTTTATCCCAGACACGAATTTCGTGACAACAGACACGAATTTCGTAACAACGGACACGAATTTCGTGAACAATAGACACGAATTTCGTGACCCCCAGACACGAATTTCTTGACCCCAGACACGAATTTCGTGACCCAGACACGAATTTCGTGACAACAGACACGAATTTCGTGACAACAGACACGAATTCCTGACCCCAGACACGAATTTCGTGACCCAGACACGAATTTCCTGACCCCAGACACGAATTTCTTGACCCCAACAGTTCGTGAGAACCAAATTTCGTGACCCCAAACGTTCGGTTAGACACGAAATTTTCGTGCCCCAAGACACGAATTTCGTGACCAAGACACGAAATTTCTTGACTCCAGACACGAATTTCGTGACCCCAGACACGAATTTCTTGACCCCAGACACGAATTTCGTGACCCAGACACTAATTTCTTGATCCCAGACACGAATTTCTTGACCCCAGACACGAATTTCGTGACAGACAGACACGAATTTCGTGACAAACAGACACGAATTTCTTGACCCCAGACACAAATTTCTTGACCCCAGACACGATTTCGCGACAACAGACACGAATTTCCTGACCCCCAGACACGAATTTCCTGACCCCAGACACGAATTTCTTGACCCCAACAGTTCGTGAGACCAAATTTCGTGACCCCAAACGTTCGTTAGACACGAATTTCGTGACCCCAGACACGAATTTCGTACCAAGACACGAATTTCGTTGACTCCAGACACGAATTTCGTGATCCCAGACACGAATTTCGTGACAACAGACACCAATTTCGTGACCCCAGACACGAATTTCGTGACCCAACGTTCGTGACACCAAATTTCGTGACCCCAAACGTTGGTGAGAAGGGAAATTGGCGAGAGTATTAAGCTGGTGCAAAGTGTAGTAGTTAGTTTGGGCGAGAGAGAGAGTGAGGAAGGTGGTGGTGGGTGGGGCAGTCAGCTGATGATGTTGTTGCCACGTTGCTGGCCAGTGGCAGGTGTTGCGGGTATTGGCAGGTGTTTTATGGCCACAGTGTGTCAGTGAAAAGTGTCCACAGTGACACAGTGTTGTTGCCTGGAGTGTCACTGAGGGTTAATAAAGGGTTGGGAGTGGACATGGACGAAGATGACCCGTCCACTGTGGCACCACCGCACACACACACAGTTGAGGTGAGCGCGCCTGGCTACCTCCCTCCCTCTGCCCCTCAGCCGCCTGCAGTTACACACATTTATGCCTCTCTACCCACCATTCTCGCTCTTATTACGCTCCCCACACCGGCTCAACGTAAGGTGCACGTGTGTAGGTAGGTGTGTGTCACACATGGAGAAGGTAAAGAGGCACTGTTGAAGTAGGAGCAACGAGATAACGAGTCAGGAGAGAGAGATTGAGGGTCCATCTAGTCAGCCACAATGTGGGAAGACACACCAACAGAAAACGAGAATATTCAAACCCCACACTCCACCACCCGACATTTTTCGCCACCTTTACCCACACATTTCTCCCAGCCCCGCCCGCCTTCCCCACAAACACGCCCACCAGCAAATACACAATCAAAAACCCCACCCACTCCCACCCACCAACCCCCGCCCACTCTCTACACTACGCCCAACCACTACATAACTACCCACACATTGTGCATAAGGCCTGGGTCCCCTCTGGTATATAAAGCCAACAACTCCAACTATATAACCTATCTCCACAAATTAAACTCAAATTAATGCACCCAGCGACACCCCACCATACTACGCCGCCAGCCATGCCTCCTCCTCCATCCCACAACAGTTACCTCAGTCACTCCTCTCTTTCTTTACACCACTACATACACCAAGGATTGGGCTACATACATCTCCAAATGTATATTAGTCAGCTAAGGCAGGAACACCTTCCTCACGCCCCCCCCTCCCTCCTCCTCCCTCCCTCCCTCCCTTCTGCTCCAACTGTCACACATTTTCAAAATGATTTCTCTCTTTGTTTAATATTATATTGCTTAATATATATTAAATAATAACCTCCCTCTGTCTGTCTGTCTGTCTGTCTGTCTGTCTGTCTGTCTGTCTGTCTGTCTGTCTGTCTGTCTGTCTGTCTGTCTGTCTGTCTGTCTATCTATCTGTATCTGTCTATCTATCTGTATCTATCTATCTATATATATGTCTATCTATCTATCTGTCTATCTGTCTGTCTATCTATCTATCTGTCTATCTATCTATCTATCTGTCTATCTGTCTATCTATCTATCTATCTATCTATCTGTCTATCTATGTCTATCTGTATCTATCTATCTATCTGTTTATCTGTCTATCTATCTGTCTATCTATCTGTCTGTCTGTCTATCTGTCTATCTATCTGTCTATCTATCTGTCTGTCTATCTGTCTATCTGTCTATCTATCTGTCTATCTATCTGTCTATCTATTTGTCTATCTATCTGTCTATCTATCTGTCTATCTGTCTATCTATCTGTCTATCTGTCTATCTATCTGTCTATCTATCTATCTATCTGTCTATCTATCTGTCTGTCTGTCTATCTGTCTATCTATCTGTCTATCTATCTGTCTATCTATCTGTCTATCTGTCTATCTATTTATCTGTCTATCTATCTGTCTATCTGTCTATCTATCTGTCTATCTATCTGTCTATCTATCTGTCTATCTATTTGTCTATCTATCTGTCTATCTATCTGTCTATCTGTCTATCTATCTATCTATCTATCTGTCTATCTATCTGTCTATCTGTCTATCTATGTCTATCTGTCTATCTATCTATCTATCTATCTGTTTATCTGTCTATCTATCTGTCTATCTATTTGTCTATCTATCTGTCTATCTATCTGTCTATCTATCTATCTATCTATCTGTCTATCTATCTGTCTATCTGTCTATCTATCTGTCTATCTGTCTATCTATCTGTCTATCTGTCTATCTATCTGTCTATCTATCTGTCTATCTATCTGTCTATCTATCTGTCTGTATGTCTATCTGTCTATCTATCTGTCTATCTATCTGTCTATCTGTCTATCTATCTGTCTATCTATTTATCTGTCTATCTATCTGTCTATCTATCTGTCTATCTATCTGTCTATCTATCTGTCTATCTATCTGTCTATCTATTTGTCTATCTATCTGTCTATCTATCTGTCTATCTGTCTATCTATCTGTCTATCTATCTGTCTATCTGTCTATCTATCTGTCTATCTATCTGTCTATCTATCTGTCTATCTATTTGTCTATCTATCTGTCTATCTATCTGTCTATCTGTCTATCTATCTATCTATCTATCTATCTATCTATCTGTCTATCTATCTATCTATCTATCTATCTATCTATCTATCTATCTCTCTCTCTCTCTCTCTCTCTCTCTCTCTCTCTCTCTCTCTCTCTCTCTCTCTCTCTCTCTCTCTCTCTCTCTCTCTCTCTCTCTCATCCAATTCAAATTTCTTGAGCCCAAACGTTCGTTAGACACGAATTTCTTGACCCCAGACACGAATTTCTTGATCCCAGACACGAATTTCTTGACCCCAGACACGAATTTCTTGACCCCCAGACACGAATTTCTTGACCCCAGACACGAATTTCGTGACCCCAGACACGAATTTCTTGACCCCAGACACGAATTTCGTGACCCAGACACGAATTTTTTTATCCCAGACACGAATTTTTTTATCCCAGACACGAATTTCGTGACAACAGACACGAATTTCGTAACAACGGACACGAATTTCGTGACAATAGACACGAATTTCGTGACCCCAGACACGAATTTCTTGACCCCAGACACGAATTTCGTGACCCAGACACGAATTTCGTGACAACAGACACGAATTTCGTGACAACAGACACGAATTTCCTGACCCCAGACACGAATTTCGTGACCCAGACACGAATTTCCTGACCCCAGACACGAATTTCTTGACCCCAACAGTTCGTGAGACCAAATTTCGTGACCCCAAACGTTCGTTAGACACGAATTTCGTGGCCCCAGACACGAATTTCGTGACCAAGACACGAATTTCTTGACTCCAGACACGAATTTCGTGACCCCAGACACGAATTTCTTGACCCCAGACACGAATTTCGTGACCCAGACACTAATTTCTTGATCCCAGACACGAATTTCTTGACCCCAGACACGAATTTCGTGACAACAGACACGAATTTCGTGACAACAGACACGAATTTCTTGACCCCAGACACAAATTTCTTGACCCCAGACACGAATTTCGCGACAACAGACACGAATTTCCTGACCCCCAGACACGAATTTCCTGACCCCAGACACGAATTTCTTGACCCCAACAGTTCGTGAGACCAAATTTCGTGACCCCAAACGTTCGTTAGACACGAATTTCGTGACCCCAGACACGAATTTCGTGACCAAGACACGAATTTCTTGACTCCAGACACGAATTTCGTGATCCCAGACACGAATTTCGTGACAACAGACACCAATTTCGTGACCCCAGACACGAATTTCGTGACCCAACGTTCGTGACACCAAATTTCGTGACCCCAAACGTTGGTGAGAAGGGAAATTGGTGAGAGTATTAAGCTGGTGCAAAGTGTAGTAGTTAGTTTGGGCGAGAGAGAGAGTGAGGAAGGTGGTGGTGGGTGGGGCAGTCAGCTGATGATGTTGTTGCCACGTTGCTGGCCAGTGGCAG
>NW_027189421.1:102500-105000 GCF_040958095.1 Procambarus clarkii | reverse complement strand
TCAACGTAAGGTGCAGTGTGTAGGTAGGTGTGTGTCACACATGGAGAAGGTAAAGAGGCACTGTTGAAGTAGGAGCAACGAGATAACGAGTCAGGAGAGAGAGATTGAGGGTCCATCTAGTCAGCCACAATGTGGGAAGACACCAACAGAAAACGAGAATATTCAAACCCCACACTCCACCACCCGACATTTTTCGCCACCTTTACCCACACATTTCTCCCAGCCCCGCCCGCCTTCCCCACAAACACGCCCACCAGCAAATACACAATCAAAAACCCCACCCACTCCCACCCACCAACCCCCGCCCACTCTCTACACTACGCCCAACCACTACATAACTACCCACACATTGTGCATAAGGCCTGGGTCCCCTCTGGTATATAAAGCCAACAACTCCAACTATATAACCTATCTCCACAAATTAAACTCAAATTAATGCACCCAGCGACACCCCACCATACTACGCCGCCAGCCATGCCTCCTCCTCCATCCCACAACAGTTACCTCAGTCACTCCTCTCTTTCTTTACACCACTACATACACCAAGGATTGGGCTACATACATCTCCAAATGTATATTAGTCAGCTAAGGCAGGAACACCTTCCTCACGCCCCCCCCCTCCCTCCCTCCCTCCTCCCTTCTGCTCCAACTGTCACACATTTTCAAAATGATTTCTCTCTTTGTTTAATATTATATTGCTTAATATATATTAAGTCTGTCTGTCTGTCTGTCTGTCTGTCTGTCTGTCTGTCTGTCTTCTGTCTGTCTGTCTGTCTGTCTGTCTCCTATCTATCTGTATCTGTCTATCTATCTGTATCTATCTACTATTATATGTCTATCTATCTATCTGTCTATCTGTCTGTCTATCTATCTATCTGTCTATCTATCTATCTATCTGTCTATCTGTCTATCTATCTATCTATCTATCTATCTGTCTATCTATGTCTATCTGTATCTATCTATCTATCTGTTTATCTGTCTATCTATCTGTCTATCTATCTGTCTGTCTGTCTATCTGTCTATCTATCTGTCTATCTATCTGTCTGTCTATCTGTCTATCTGTCTATCTATCTGTCTATCTATCTGTCTATCTATTTGTCTATCTATCTGTCTATCTATCTGTCTATCTGTCTATCTATCTGTCTATCTGTCTATCTATCTGTCTATCTATCTATCTATCTGTCTATCTATCTGTCTGTCTGTCTATCTGTCTATCTATCTGTCTATCTATCTGTCTATCTATCTGTCTATCTGTCTATCTATTTATCTGTCTATCTATCTGTCTATCTGTCTATCTATCTGTCTATCTATCTGTCTATCTATCTGTCTATCTATTTGTCTATCTATCTGTCTATCTATCTGTCTATCTGTCTATCTATCTATCTATCTATCTGTCTATCTATCTGTCTATCTGTCTATCTATGTCTATCTGTATCTATCTATCTATCTATATCTGTTTATCTGTCTATCTATCTGTCTATCTATTTGTCTATCTATCTGTCTATCTATCTGTCTATCTATCTATCTATCTATCTGTCTATCTATCTGTCTATCTGTCTATCTATCTGTCTATCTGTCTATCTATCTGTCTATCTTCTATCTGTGTCTATCTATCTGTCTATCTATCTGTCTATCTATCTGTCTGTATGTCTATCTGTCTATCTATCTGTCTATCTATCTGTCTATCTGTCTATCTATCTGTCTATCTATTTATCTGTCTATCTATCTGTCTATCTATCTGTCTATCTATCTGTCTATCTATCTGTCTATCTATCTGTCTATCTATTTGTCTATCTATCTGTCTATCTATCTGTCTATCTGTCTATCTATCTGTCTATCTATCTGTCTATCTGTCTATCTATCTGTCTATCTATCTGTCTATCTATCTGTCTATCTATTTGTCTATCTATCTGTCTATCTATCTGTCTATCTGTCTATCTATCTATCTATCTATCTATCTATCTATCTGTCTATCTATCTATCTATCTATCTATCTATCTATCTATCTCTCTCTCTCTCTCTCTCTCTCTCTCTCTCTCTCTCTCTCTCTCTCTCTCTCTCTATCCAATTCAAATTTCTTGAGCCCAAACGTTCGTTAGACACGAATTTCTTGACCCCAGACACGAATTTCTTGATCCCAGACACGAATTTCTTGACCCAGACACGAATTTCTTGACCCCCAGACACGAATTTCTTGACCCCAGACACGAATTTCGTGACCCCAGACACGAATTTCTTGACCCCAGACACGAATTTCGTGACCCAGACACGAATTTTTTTTATCCCAGACGAATTTTTTTATCCCAGACACGAATTTCGTGACAACAGACACGAATTTCGTAACAACGGACACGAATTTCGTGACAATAGACACGAATTTCGTGACCCCCAGACACGAATTTCTTGACCCCAGACACGAATTTCGTGACCCAGACACGAATTTCGTGACAACAGACACGATTTCGTGACACAGCACGAATTTCCTGACCCCAGACACGAA
>NW_027189421.1:85000-97500 GCF_040958095.1 Procambarus clarkii | reverse complement strand
ACTACATAACTACCCACACATTGTGCATAAGGCCTGGGTCCCCTCTGGTATATAAAGCCAACAACTCCAACTATATAACCTATCTCCACAAATTAAACTCAAATTAATGCACCCAGCGACACCCCACCATACTACGCCGCCAGCCATGCCTCCTCCTCCATCCCACAACAGTTACCTCAGTCACTCCTCTTTCTTTACACCACTACATACACCAAGGATTGGGCTACATACATCTCCAAATGTATATTAGTCAGCTAAGGCAGGAACACCTTCCTCACGCCCCCCCTCCCTCCCTCCCTCCCTCCCTCCTCTGTCCACACATTTTCAAAATGATTTCTCTCTTTGTTTAATATTATATTGCTTAATATATATTAAATAATAACCTCCCTCTGTCTGTCTGTCTGTCTGTCTGTCTGTCTGTCTGTCTGTCTGTCTGTCTGTCTGTCTGTCTATCTATCTGTATCTGTCTATCTATCTGTATCTATCTATCTATATATATGTCTATCTATCTATCTGTCTATCTGTCTGTCTATCTATCTATCTGTCTATCTATCTATCTATCTGTCTATCTGTCTATCTATCTATCTATCTATCTATCTGTCTATCTATGTCTATCTGTATCTATCTATCTATCTGTTTATCTGTCTATCTATCTGTCTATCTATCTGTCTGTCTGTCTATCTGTCTATCTATCTGTCTATCTATCTGTCTGTCTATCTGTCTATCTGTCTATCTATCTGTCTATCTATCTGTCTATCTATTTGTCTATCTATCTGTCTATCTATCTGTCTATCTGTCTATCTATCTGTCTATCTGTCTATCTATCTGTCTATCTATCTATCTATCTGTCTATCTATCTGTCTGTCTGTCTATCTGTCTATCTATCTGTCTATCTATCTGTCTATCTATCTGTCTATCTGTCTATCTATTTATCTGTCTATCTATCTGTCTATCTGTCTATCTATCTGTCTATCTATCTGTCTATCTATCTGTCTATCTATTTGTCTATCTATCTGTCTATCTATCTGTCTATCTGTCTATCTATCTATCTATCTATCTGTCTATCTATCTGTCTATCTGTCTATCTATGTCTATCTGTCTATCTATCTATCTATCTATCTGTTTATCTGTCTATCTATCTGTCTATCTATTTGTCTATCTATCTGTCTATCTATCTGTCTATCTATCTATCTATCTATCTGTCTATCTATCTGTCTATCTGTCTATCTATCTGTCTATCTGTCTATCTATCTGTCTATGTCTATCTATCATCTATCTGTCTGTATGTCTATCTGTCTATCTATCTGTCTATCTATCTGTCTATCTGTCTATCTATCTGTCTATCTATTTATCTGTCTATCTATCTGTCTATCTATCTGTCTATCTATCTGTCTATCTATCTGTCTATCTATCTGTCTATCTATTTGTCTATCTATCTGTCTATCTATCTGTCTATCTGTCTATCTATCTGTCTATCTATCTGTCTATCTGTCTATCTATCTGTCTATCTATCTGTCTATCTATCTGTCTATCTATTTGTCTATCTATCTGTCTATCTATCTGTCTATCTGTCTATCTATCTATCTATCTATCTATCTATCTATCTATCTGTCTATCTATCTATCTATCTATCTATCTATCTATCTATCTCTCTCTCTCTCTCTCTCTCTCTCTCTCTCTCTCTCTCTCTCTCTCTCTCTCTCTCTCTCTCTCTCTCTCTCTCTCTCTCTATCCAATTCAAATTTCTTGAGCCCAAACGTTCGTTAGACACGAATTTCTTGACCCCAGACACGAATTTCTTGATCCCAGACACGAATTTCTTGACCCCAGACACGAATTTCTTGACCCCCAGACACGAATTTCTTGACCCCAGACACGAATTTCGTGACCCCAGACACGAATTTCTTGACCCCAGACACGAATTTCGTGACCCAGACACGAATTTTTTTATCCCAGACACGAATTTTTTTATCCCAGACACGAATTTCGTGACAACAGACACGAATTTCGTAACAACGGACACGAATTTCGTGACAATAGACACGAATTTCGTGACCCCAGACACGAATTTCTTGACCCCAGACACGAATTTCGTGACCCAGACACGAATTTCGTGACGACACGAATTTCGTGACAACAGACACGAATTTCCTGACCCAGACACGAATTTCGTGACCCAGACACGAATTTCCTGACCCCAGACACGAATTTCTTGACCCCAACAGTTCGTGAGACCAAATTTCGTGACCCCAAACGTTCGTTAGACACGAATTTCGTGACCCCAGACACGAATTTCGTGACCAAGACACGAATTTCTTGACTCCAGACACGAATTTCGTGACCCCAGACACGAATTTCTTGACCCCAGACACGAATTTCGTGACCCAGACACTAATTTCTTGATCCCAGACACGAATTTCTTGACCCCAGACACGAATTTCGTGACAACAGACACGAATTTCGTGACAACAGACACGAATTTCTTGACCCCAGACACAAATTTCTTGACCCCAGACACGAATTTCGCGACAACAGACACGAATTTCCTGACCCCCAGACACGAATTTCCTGACCCCAGACACGAATTTCTTGACCCCAACAGTTCGTGAGACCAAATTTCGTGACCCCAAACGTTCGTTAGACACGAATTTCGTGACCCCAGACACGAATTTCGTAACCAAGACACGAATTTCTTGACTCCAGACACGAATTTCGTGATCCCAGACACGAATTTCGTGACAACAGACACCAATTTCGTGACCCCAGACACGAATTTCGTGACCCAACGTTCGTGACACCAAATTTCGTGACCCCAAACGTTGGTGAGAAGGGAAATTGGCGAGAGTATTAAGCTGGTGCAAAGTGTAGTAGTTAGTTTGGCGAGAGAGAGAGTGAGGAAGGTGGTGGTGGGTGGGGCAGTCAGCTGATGATGTTGTTGCCACGTTGCTGGCCAGTGGCAGGTGTTGCGGGTATTGGCAGGTGTTTTATGGCCACAGTGTGTCAGTGAAAAGTGTCCACAGTGACACAGTGTTGTTGCCTGGAGTGTCACTGAGGGTTAATAAAGGGTTGGGAGTGGACATGGACGAAGATGACCCGTCCACCTGTGGCACCCACCGCCACACACACACAAGTTGAGGTGAGGCGCGCCTGGCTACCTCCCTCCCTCTGCCCCCTCAGCCGCCTGCAGTTACACACATTTATGCCTCTCTACCCACCATTCTCGATCTTATTACGCTCCCCACACCGGCTCAACGTAAGGTGCACGTGTGTAGGTAGGTGTGTGTCACACATGGAGAAGGTAAAGAGGCACTGTTGAAGTAGGAGCAACGAGATAACGAGTCAGGAGAGAGAGATTGAGGGTCCATCTAGTCAGCCACAATGTGGGAAGACACACCAACAGAAAACGAGAATATTCAAACCCCACACTCCACCACCCGACATTTTTCGCCACCTTTACCCACACATTTCTCCCAGCCCCGCCCGCCTTCCCCACAAACACGCCCACCAGCAAATACACAATCAAAAACCCCACCCACTCCCACCCACCAACCCCCGCCCACTCTCTACACTACGCCCAACCACTACATAACTACCCACACATTGTGCATAAGGCCTGGGTCCCCTCTGGTATATAAAGCCAACAACTCCAACTATATAACCTATCTCCACAAATTAAACTCAAATTAATGCACCCAGCGACACCCCACCATACTACGCCGCCAGCCATGCCTCCTCCTCCATCCCACAACAGTTACCTCAGTCACTCCTCTCTTTCTTTACACCACTACATACACCAAGGATTGGGCTACATACATCTCCAAATGTATATTAGTCAGCTAAGGCAGGAACACCTTCCTCACGCCCCCCCCCTCCCTCCCTCCCTCCCTCCCCTTCTGCTCCAACTGTCACACATTTTCAAAATGATTTCTCTCTTTGTTTAATATTATATTGCTTAATATATATTAAATAATAACCTCCCTCTGTCTGTCTGTCTGTCTGTCTGTCTGTCTGTCTGTCTGTCTGTCTGTCTGTCTGTCTGTCTGTCTGTCTGTCTATCTATCTGTATCTGTCTATCTATCTGTATCTATCTATCTATATATATGTCTATCTATCTATCTGTCTATCTGTCTGTCTATCTATCTATCTGTCTATCTATCTATCTATCTGTCTATCTGTCTATCTATCTATCTATCTATCTATCTGTCTATCTATGTCTATCTGTATCTATCTATCTATCTGTTTATCTGTCTATCTATCTGTCTATCTATCTGTCTGTCTGTCTATCTGTCTATCTATCTGTCTATCTATCTGTCTGTCTATCTGTCTATCTGTCTATCTATCTGTCTATCTATCTGTCTATCTATTTGTCTATCTATCTGTCTATCTATCTGTCTATCTGTCTATCTATCTGTCTATCTGTCTATCTATCTGTCTATCTATCTATCTATCTGTCTATCTATCTGTCTGTCTGTCTATCTGTCTATCTATCTGTCTATCTATCTGTCTATCTATCTGTCTATCTGTCTATCTATTTATCTGTCTATCTATCTGTCTATCTGTCTATCTATCTGTCTATCTATCTGTCTATCTATCTGTCTATCTATTTGTCTATCTATCTGTCTATCTATCTGTCTATCTGTCTATCTATCTATCTATCTATCTGTCTATCTATCTGTCTATCTGTCTATCTATGTCTATCTGTCTATCTATCTATCTATCTATCTGTTTATCTGTCTATCTATCTGTCTATCTATTTGTCTATCTATCTGTCTATCTATCTGTCTATCTATCTATCTATCTATCTGTCTATCTATCTGTCTATCTGTCTATCTATCTGTCTATCTGTCTATCTATCTGTCTATCTATCTGTCTATCTATCTGTCTATCTATCTGTCTATCTATCTGTCTATCTATCTGTCTGTATGTCTATCTGTCTATCTATCTGTCTATCTATCTGTCTATCTGTCTATCTATCTGTCTATCTATTTATCTGTCTATCTATCTGTCTATCTATCTGTCTATCTATCTGTCTATCTATCTGTCTATCTATCTGTCTATCTATTTGTCTATCTATCTGTCTATCTATCTGTCTATCTGTCTATCTATCTGTCTATCTATCTGTCTATCTGTCTATCTATCTGTCTATCTATCTGTCTATCTATCTGTCTATCTATTTGTCTATCTATCTGTCTATCTATCTGTCTATCTGTCTATCTATCTATCTATATCTATCTATCTATCTATCTGTCTATCTATCTATCTATCTATCTATCTATCTATCTATCTCTCTCTCTCTCTCTCGTCTCCTCTCTCTCTCTCTCTCTCTCTCTCTCTCTCTATCCAATTCAAATTTCTTGAGGCCCAAACGTTCGTTAGACACGAATTTCTTGACCCCAGACACGAATTTCTGATCCCAGACACGAATTTCTTGACCCCAGACACGAATTTCTTGACCCCCAGACACGAATTTCTTGACCCCAGACACGAATTTCGTGACCCCAGACACGAATTTCTTGACCCCAGACACGAATTTCGTGACCCAGACACGAATTTTTTTATCCCAGACACGAAATTTTTTATCCCAGACACGAATTTCGTGACAACAGACACGAATTTCGTAACAACGGACACGAATTTCGTGACAATAGACACGAATTTCGTGCCCCCAGACACGAATTTCTTGACCCCAGACACGAATTTCGTGACCCAGACACGAATTTCGTGACAACAGACACGAATTTCGTGACCAACAGACACGAATTTCCTGACCCCAGACACGAATTTCCGTGACCCAGACACGAATTTCCTGACCCCAGACACGAATTTCTTGACCCCAACAGTTCGTGAGACCAAATTTCGTGACCCCAAACGTTCGTTAGACACGAATTTCGTGGCCCCAGACACGAATTTCGTGACCAAGACACGAATTTCTTGACTCCAGACACGATTTCGTGACCCCAGACACGAATTTCTTGACCCCAGACACGAATTTCGTGACCCAGACACTAATTTCTTGATCCCAGACACGAATTTCTTGACCCCAGACACGAATTTCGTGACAACAGACACGAATTTCGTGACAACAGACACGAATTTCTTGACCCCAGACACAAATTTCTTGACCCCAGACACGAATTTCGCGACAACAGACACGAATTTCCTGACCCCCAGACACGAATTTCCTGACCCCAGACACGAATTTCTTGACCCCAACAGTTCGTGAGACCAAATTTCGTGACCCCAAACGTTCGTTAGACACGAATTTCGTGACCCCAGACACGAATTTCGTGACCAAGACACGAATTTCTTGACTCCAGACACGAATTTCGTGATCCCAGACACGAATTTCGTGACAACAGACACCAATTTCGTGACCCCAGACACGAATTTCGTGACCCAACGTTCGTGACACCAAATTTCGTGACCCCAAACGTTGGTGAGAAGGGAAATTGGCGAGAGTATTAAGCTGGTGCAAAAGTGTAGTAGTTAGTTTGGGCGAGAGAGAGAGTGAGGAAGGTGGTGGTGGGTGGGGCAGTCAGCTGATGATGTTGTTGCCACGTTGCTGGCCAGTGGCAGGTGTTGCGGGTATTGGCAGGTGTTTTATGGCCACAGTGTGTCAGTGAAAAGTGTCCACAGTGACACAGTGTTGTTGCCTGAGTGTCACTGAGGGTTAATAAAGGGTTGGGAGTGGACATGGACGAAGATGACCCGTCCACTGTGGCACCACCGCACACACACACACACACACACAACAGTTGAGGTGAGCGCGCCTGGCTACCTCCCTCCCTCTGCCCCTCAGCCGCCTGCAGTTACACACATTTATGCCTCTCTACCCACCATTCTCGCTCTTATTACGCTCCCCACACCTGCTCAACGTAAGGTGCAGGTGTGTAGGTAGGTGTGTGTCACACATGGAGAAGGTAAAGAGGCACTGTTGAAGTAGGAGCAACGAGATAACGAGTCAGGAGAGAGAGATTGAGGGTCCATCTAGTCAGCCACAATGTGGGAAGACACACCAACAGAAAACGAGAATATTCAAACCCCACACTCCACCACCCGACATTTTTCGCCACCTTTACCCACACATTTCTCCCAGCCCCGCCCGCCTTCCCCACAAACACGCCCACCAGCAAATACACAATCAAAAACCCCACCCACTCCCACCCACCAACCCCCGCCCACTCTCTACACTACGCCCAACCACTACATAACTACCCACACATTGTGCATAAGGCCTGGGTCCCCTCTGGTATATAAAGCCAACAACTCCAACTATATAACCTATCTCCACAAATTAAACTCAAATTAATGCACCCAGCGACACCCCACCATACTACGCCGCCAGCCATGCCTCCTCCTCCATCCCACAACAGTTACCTCAGTCACTCCTCTCTTTCTTTACACCACTACATACACCAAGGATGGGCTACATACATCTCCAAATGTATATTAGTCAGCTAAGGCAGGAACACCTTCCTCACGCCCCCCCCCTCCCTCCCTCCCTCCCTCCCTCCCTCCCTTCTGCTCCAACTGTCACACATTTTCAAAATGATTTCTCTCTTTGTTTAATATTATATTGCTTAATATATATTAAATAATAACCTCCCTCTGTCTGTCTGTCTGTCTGTCTGTCTGTCTGTCTGTCTGTCTGTCTGTCTGTCTGTCTGTCTGTCTGTCTGTCTGTCTGTCTGTCTATCTATCTGTATCTGTCTATCTATCTGTATCTATCTATCTATATATATGTCTATCTATCTATCTGTCTATCTGTCTGTCTATCTATCTATCTGTCTATCTATCTGTCTATCTGTCTATCTATCTATCTATCTATCTATCTGTCTATCTATGTCTATCTGTATCTATCTATCTATCTGTTTATCTGTCTATCTATCTGTCTATCTATCTGTCTGTCTGTCTATCTGTCTATCTATCTGTCTATCTATCTGTCTGTCTATCTGTCTATCTGTCTATCTATCTGTCTATCTATCTGTCTATCTATTTGTCTATCTATCTGTCTATCTATCTGTCTATCTGTCTATCTATCTGTCTATCTGTCTATCTATCTGTCTATCTATCTATCTATCTGTCTATCTATCTGTCTGTCTGTCTATCTGTCTATCTATCTGTCTATCTATCTGTCTATCTATCTGTCTATCTGTCTATCTATTTATCTGTCTATCTATCTGTCTATCTGTCTATCTATCTGTCTATCTATCTGTCTATCTATTTGTCTATCTATCTGTCTATCTATCTGTCTATCTGTCTATCTATCTATCTATCTATCTGTCTATCTATCTGTCTATCTGTCTATCTATGTCTATCTGTCTATCTATCTATCTATCTATCTGTTTATCTGTCTATCTATCTGTCTATCTATTTGTCTATCTATCTGTCTATCTATCTGTCTATCTATCTATCTATCTATCTGTCTATCTATCTGTCTATCTGTCTATCTATCTGTCTATCTGTCTATCTATCTGTCTATCTATCTGTCTATCTGTCTATCTATCTGTCTATCTATCTGTCTGTATGTCTATCTGTCTATCTATCTGTCTATCTATCTGTCTATCTGTCTATCTATCTGTCTATCTATTTATCTGTCTATCTATCTGTCTATCTATCTGTCTATCTATCTGTCTATCTATCTGTCTATCTATCTGTCTATCTATTTGTCTATCTATCTGTCTATCTATCTGTCTATCTGTCTATCTATCTGTCTATCTATCTGTCTATCTGTCTATCTATCTGTCTATCTATCTGTCTATCTATCTGTCTATCTATTTGTCTATCTATCTGTCTATCTATCTGTCTATCTATCTGTCTATCTATCTATCTATCTATCTATCTATCTATCTGTCTATCTATCTATCTATCTATCTATCTATCTATCTATCTATCTCTCTCTCTCTCTCTCTCTCTCTCTCTCTCTCTCTCTCTCTCTCTCTCTCTCTCTCTCTCTCTCTCTATCCAATTCAAATTTCTTGAGCCCAAACGTTCGTTAGACACGAATTTCTTGACCCCAGACACGAATTTCTTGATCCCAGACACGAATTTCTTGACCCCAGACACGAATTTCTTGACCCCCAGACACGAATTTCTTGACCCCAGACACGAATTTCGTGACCCCAGACACGAATTTCTTGACCCCAGACACGAATTTCGTGACCCAGACACGAATTTTTTTATCCCAGACACGAATTTTTTATCCCAGACACGAATTTCGTGACAACAGACACGAATTTCGTAACAACGGACACGAATTTCGTGACAATAGACACGAATTTCGTGACCCCAGACACGAATTTCTTGACCCCAGACACGAATTTCGTGACCCAGACACGAATTTCGTGACAACAGACACGAATTTCGTGACAACAGACACGAATTTCCTGACCCCAGACACGAATTTCGTGACCCAGACACGAATTTCCTGACCCCAGACACGAATTTCTTGACCCCAACAGTTCGTGAGACCAAATTTCGTGACCCCAAACGTTCGTTAGACACGAATTTCGTGGCCCCAGACACGAATTTCGTGACCAAGACACGAATTTCTTGACTCCAGACACGAATTTCGTGACCCCAGACACGAATTTCTTGACCCCAGACACGAATTTCGTGACCCAGACACTAATTTCTTGATCCCAGACACGAATTTCTTGACCCCAGACACGAATTTCGTGACAACAGACACGAATTTCGTGACAACAGACACGAATTTCTTGACCCCAGACACAAATTTCTTGACCCCAGACACGAATTTCGCGACAACAGACACGAATTTCCTGACCCCCAGACACGAATTTCCTGACCCCAGACACGAATTTCTTGACCCCAACAGTTCGTGAGACCAAATTTCGTGACCCCAAACGTTCGTTAGACACGAATTTCGTGACCCCAGACACGAATTTCGTAACCAAGACACGAATTTCTTGACTCCAGACACGAATTTCGTGATCCCAGACACGAATTTCGTGACAACAGACACCAATTTCGTGACCCCAGACACGAATTTCGTGACCCAACGTTCGTGACACCAAATTTCGTGACCCCAAACGTTGGTGAGAAGGGAAATTGGCGAGAGTATTAAGCTGGTGCAAAGTGTAGTAGTTAGTTTGGGCGAGAGAGAGAGTGAGGAAGGTGGTGGTGGGTGGGGCAGTCAGCTGATGATGTTGTTGCCACGTTGCTGGCCAGTGGCAGGTGTTGCGGGTATTGGCAGGTGTTTTATGGCCACAGTGTGTCAGTGAAAAGTGTCGCTAGTGACACAGTGTTGTTGCCTGGAGTGTCACTGAGGGTTAATAAAGGGTTGGGAGTGGACATGGACGAAGATGAGCCGTCCACTGTGGCACCACCGCACACACACACACAACAGTTGAGGTGAGCGCGCCTGGCTACCTCCCTCCCTCTGCCCCTCAGCCGCCTGCAGTTACACACATTTATGCCTCTCTACCCACCATTCTCGCTCTTATTACGCTCCCCACACCTGCTCAACGTAAGGTGCACGTGTGTAGGTAGGTGTGTGTCACACATGGAGAAGGTAAAGAGGCACTGTTGAAGTAGGAGCAACGAGATAACGAGTCAGGAGAGAGAGATTGAGGGTCCATCTAGTCAGCCACAATGTGGGAAGACACACCAACAGAAAACGAGAATATTCAAACCCCACACTCCACCACCCGACATTTTTCGCCACCTTTACCCACACATTTCTCCCAGCCCCGCCCGCCTTCCCCACAAACACGCCCACCAGCAAATACACAATCAAAAACCCCACCCACTCCCACCCACCAACCCCCGCCCACTCTCTACACTACGCCCAACCACTACATAACTACCCACACATTGTGCATAAGGCCTGGGTCCCCTCTGGTATATAAAGCCAACAACTCCAACTATATAACCTATCTCCACAAATTAAACTCAAATTAATGCACCCAGCGACACCCCACCATACTACGCCGCCAGCCATGCCTCCTCCTCCATCCCACAACAGTTACCTCAGTCACTCCTCTCTTTCTTTACACCACTACATACACCAAGGATTGGGCTACATACATCTCCAAATGTATATTAGTCAGCTAAGGCAGGAACACCTTCCTCACGCCCCCCCCCCTCCCTCCCTCCCTCCCTCCCTCCCTTCTGCTCCAACTGTCACACATTTTCAAAATGATTTCTCTCTTTGTTTAATATTATATTGCTTAATATATATTAAATAATAACCTCCCTCTGTCTGTCTGTCTGTCTGTCTGTCTGTCTGTCTGTCTGTCTGTCTGTCTGTCTGTCTGTCTATCTATCTGTATCTGTCTATCTATCTGTATCTATCTATCTATATATATGTCTATCTATCTATCTGTCTATCTGTCTGTCTATCTATCTATCTGTCTATCTATCTATCTATCTGTCTATCTGTCTATCTATCTATCTATCTATCTATCTGTCTATCTATGTCTATCTGTATCTATCTATCTATCTGTTTATCTGTCTATCTATCTGTCTATCTATCTGTCTGTCTGTCTATCTGTCTATCTATCTGTCTATCTATCTGTCTGTCTATCTGTCTATCTGTCTATCTATCTGTCTATCTATCTGTCTATCTATTTGTCTATCTATCTGTCTATCTATCTGTCTATCTGTCTATCTATCTGTCTATCTGTCTATCTATCTGTCTATCTATCTATCTATCTGTCTATCTATCTGTCTGTCTGTCTATCTGTCTATCTATCTGTCTATCTATCTGTCTATCTATCTGTCTATCTGTCTATCTATTTATCTGTCTATCTATCTGTCTATCTGTCTATCTATCTGTCTATCTATCTGTCTATCTATCTGTCTATCTATTTGTCTATCTATCTGTCTATCTATCTGTCTATCTGTCTATCTATCTATCTATCTATCTGTCTATCTATCTGTCTATCTGTCTATCTATGTCTATCTGTCTATCTATCTATCTATCTATCTGTTTATCTGTCTATCTATCTGTCTATCTATTTGTCTATCTATCTGTCTATCTATCTGTCTATCTATCTATCTATCTATCTGTCTATCTATCTGTCTATCTGTCTATCTATCTGTCTATCTGTCTATCTATCTGTCTATCTGTCTATCTATCTGTCTATCTATCTGTCTATCTATCTGTCTATCTATCTGTCTGTATGTCTATCTGTCTATCTATCTGTCTATCTATCTGTCTATCTGTCTATCTATCTGTCTATCTATTTATCTGTCTATCTATCTGTCTATCTATCTGTCTATCTATCTGTCTATCTATCTGTCTATCTATCTGTCTATCTATTTGTCTATCTATCTGTCTATCTATCTGTCTATCTGTCTATCTATCTGTCTATCTATCTGTCTATCTGTCTATCTATCTGTCTATCTATCTGTCTATCTATCTGTCTATCTATTTGTCTATCTATCTGTCTATCTATCTGTCTATCTGTCTATCTATCTATCTATCTATCTATCTATCTATCTGTCTATCTATCTATCTATCTATCTATCTATCT